>NC_037603.1:6176306-6222157 GCF_003073045.1 Pomacea canaliculata
CTTAAATCAGAAGTACAAAAACTGTTTACAAGTACAGTACACCATTCAAGCCAAACTTTTCTCCTAGGCGACACACATTAGCTTCAGCCTCGGTTGCCGAATTTGGAAGTTGCGTAGTCTGCTTCGGCCGCTTCTCCAACAGCACGTTTGGGTGGACAGAAGGAAGTTCACCATGATGTACGCACTTTCAGGTTCGTGTTGATCCAGAATTTTCAGCTTGATGAGCAGGTGGCCTAAGCGTATGTGTAGTTGACAAACTGGGACATTTTAATGTTGCCCACTGCCTCACGAAGGGATGTCGGTCAGGGTAGGCTTATGTTGCGATTAGTGAGGGGCTTTTCTGTTTGGTCCGTGAAAAACTATGATAGACTCCATTTTTCACACCACACCAGTGAGTAAGTTACCGGGCAATGACTTTCTTTTTAATTGATAAGGGCAGAACAGTTCCATAACTTGGACAATGGATAAAAGAAGTAACACGTGATGACTTAGTTGTTGTAGTACTTTCTTGTGTACCGTAACAGGATCTGTACTGCAAAATATATATTGAAAAAAGCCTCTTTTGTAAGAATGGGTGGTCTTTAAATACAATTGAAGGAGTTATAAAGTGGTTGTTGGGGAGTGGAGTGTGTTGGTAAAAGTTCTGGGCTGAAGTAAGGGTTGTGTAGGGACATTTATGGAGAAATTGATCCCACAATAGAGGATTCTACGAAGAGTCGAGGTGGACAGTGCACCATCTGTGTTGGAAATCCTAGACACAGAGGTACAGAACGTTGCATCAATGAGGGACTGTATAAAAAAATGGACAGGTTTTGTGATAGTTACCATACAGTCGCCAGACATTCCAAGAACATCTAGTTCCATGCCGGGATCAAGATCAAGGGTCAAGGGAGTTGACAGAATTACCATGATCCATTAAGTGCGAAATAAGAGGACTTGAGAGCATCAGGAAAAGTACTCAGTGGAAGGGCAGCATGGCTCCATACGTGTAATGGGCGGTTGCCCATATTGTTACTTACAGCCAAAAGCCACCAGAAACATTGAATGCAAACTGGTCATAGAGAATATTCGAGAATGAACAGTACCATGTAAGGAGGTTAACGGATGCTGAGTTCTTTTAAAAACTATTATTCTTCATAAGTGGAACTTGAATAAGTAAATCTACCTTGCAAAGTTACCTTTAAAAGCTAAGTGTTGATCTTTATTCGAGAGCAATGTCTTACATTTTTTTCATGGTAATGTAGCAACATGTAACAATTGCTATATATTTTATTAAGCTCTGTGTGTGTTGTATAATGATATATAGATATTGTACATAAAATATTGTATGACCACCTCACAGGAGGCTTTCTTGTATACAATACATTGTACATCTAGGACAGTAACCAGAGTGCTTATTATATTATAGTGGTAGAGGTCCAAAATATTGGTCTTGTTCGACTATGGTATAATACTGGATTATAACAGCTGACCAATATTGTGGAAGGAGGCTAATCAAGCTGGTAAACCATTCTGTGCAAAAAAATTTGAAATACAGGGGGGAAGCTGTTCAGACTGTTTAAAACTATATCAAAGTAACCTCTGTTTCCATTTGTAGGTTTTATGGTGATACATACGGAGAGTAGGTATCATGTGTTTAGCTACTTAAGTTACTCGTTTACTGAGATCATACATAGTCTGAAGACCAGTTTTAGTTATTTGTAGATGGTATGCGGGGCAAAAGCCCTGTGGACCCGGGGATGCTTGCCTTAGCAAGCTTGTAAGAATAGGTCCCCTGCCATCCAGCCAGCATGTCGTAAGAGGCGGATGCGTTGACACATCACTTCACCTAGAGGTTTTCACATTAGGTTGTGGGTAGGGCTAACGAACCCCACCATGTAAAAAAAGAGTACAGAAACTAAAACCAGAGAACTGTACAGATGGCGACGTATGAGGACACCAGGTGACTGGACTAATGACGGACGACAGCCAAACCGAAAGGGAGTGGCGCCCGACAGGTGGATTTACTGAAGGCGAGCAAAAAGCTTGCAGGGTGGTGCTGGAACGTCAGGACCTTGTGTCGAGGAAGACTCAGGATGTCAATTAGGTCAAGGAGTTTGAAATTATAATACATCATTGGACATCCTGGGGAGTCAGTGAGGTCGATGATCCGGGCACGGGTAAAGAGGAGACTAGGGAGCCGTCAGGACATACCATCTTGTTCTCAGGAAGAGTCAGGACGTCAGCACTCTGAAGAGTAAGCCTTACCTCCTCAACGAGAAAACGGAAAAAGCATGCTGGATGGAAGCCTATGGACCTAGGATTTTGAGAGCAAGATTCCATCATAATGTAACCAAGTGACAGTGCTAGCTGCTATGCACAACAAATGACTCTGAGGGCAGAAGACAAAGGATTGCTTTTACGATAGTCATAGCAGCCTTTTAGTGGATGATGTTTCCAGCCCATGAATGTTGCTACTCGTCTGGTGGGGGCGATCTCAATGCTAAGTGCGATAGTAAGTGTCGACTAATTTAACTGATACAAAGGAAGCAAATGTAATTTGGGCTAAACATCTTATTGGGGTTGATACGGAGAGACTAGAGTAGTAGAATGATGACGTGGGAAGACTAGTTGAGATCGCTTGATTGAATAAACTGTATGATGTGGGCAGGGGACTACTCTTTCCCAAAAAGAATCAAAGGCAACATTGAATTCACAGTAGAAGGGTAGCACCTTAAAGACAGACAGATAAGACCAAATAGTATATAATTCGCTCTGAACTCCAATGGATTGAGCATCACTATCATAGATGTTTAGAGCCTACAAGGAGCAATTTTTGCAGTGCCTTTACCCAACTCTATAGCTTTGATAGCCTACATCAGTTTCCTGTTGCTACCCACATAATGTGCGAGGTAAACATGATGGGAACTACGTCACGAGATGGAGTTGGAGCCTCTGACGTAAACTTGAAAAGGAGGCGCTCTCGAAAGGTTGTCTTTGCTGTGAAGAGTTCAAGCACTAGGGCGTAACTGGGTCAAGAAGGAATGAGCTTAGAACGATTCAATATCGAGGTCTTGAACGGATCAGAGGAGAAAATAGCTCGTCTGCCAGTTGCTCATTCCGCGGGCCTGTAAACCAAGTATAATAACAAGCGAAGAAATGAACAATAGATCAAGAAGAGAATTGGAAGAAGATTATGAAGAGACAAGTCAGTCCAACTATGATGAAACAGCACCAGATCTAACCGCTGAAAGAAGTCAAGCTCATGAGAGCAAAGATACTGTCAAATTAGTAAGAATAGAGGTCTGTAAGAGTAGATGGCAGAATCCCTAGCACAAAAGGACCACGATTATGTAGAATCTGGACAGATGACTCCAAAGTAAATTGATTTTTTGCATATAAGTAAATAATATATTCGCTAAGACAACTGTTGTCAAGTAAACAAGGCTTTGAAGATTTCATTTATTCTTTGTATATTATGAACGAGGGCTCGAATATTGCAGTGGAATATATGATCGTTCTTAACGGAGCTGTCTCATTCTTTGATCTTTGCGAGATGCAATAAAATTGTTCCTTTGTTGTTATCGAAGATGGCTGGTGAAGGAACATTTGTGAGGTAGGGTCTGAACAGACATCCAATCCCGCCTCAGACATCTCAGCCAGCAGCTATAGACTTGAACATCTGCACAGACCCACAAGCCTGGAAGAGTGACACGCAGCAGTAAGACAATGAAGAGCGGCAAGAAGGGGCAGATGGAATAATCAGCAGAGATGTTGGAAAGCAGATATAAATGTGACAGTCCAAGCTGTGAAATTGAAATCTTCAAGCTAAGTTTGGGGAATCAGGGCAGCCTCCCTGTTGCTTGAGCAGACAGGGCTCATCTTCAAGTTACCCAAGAAAGGAGATCTTGGAGACTGCATATTAATGGAGGCATAACACTTTTTCCCTCACCAGCAAGGTATTCAAAAGCACGCAGATTGTTTGTCAAGACTGACGGCAACTCTTGAGAAAGACCTACGACACAGCAAGCAGGATTTCGGTCCTGGGCGATCCTGCTCGAACACATTTCATTCTGCGACAGATTCTGGAGCAGAGCAAGTGAATGGAACACACCGTGAACATCAATTTATCGACCTGGAGAAGGCTTTTGACACATTCCACGCGAGTCCTTATGGAAAATCCTGAGGCATTTAACGGAGTCTCTGCAAAACTTGTTCAGGTCATTGCAATCTGTACAGCGATTTTCAATCCCAGGTTGTCTGTGACACGAGCTCACAGACCTTCAACGTCAGTACCGGGGTGAAGCAGGGCTGGCATTCTGTCGCCGTTCTCTTCATCCTGGCCATGGACTGGATATGAAGACTTCCATCGACAGTGAGAGGAGGTGGATCAGATGGACCATGTACTATGACAGCAACAACCGAGAACGTGCATTGAAGACTTGGACTTTTTGCTGTTTGATGAATTGCCTGCCTGTCTTGCGACACCGCCGAAACATGCATGAAAAACAAAGGCCTTCTCAGAACAGCTGGAAACTTGGCTTGAAGGTCAGCACAAAGAAATAACGAAAGTATGAGAGTGAACGCCAGAGTCAAGACGGCATTCAAACTAAATGGAGAAGAGATTGAGGAAGTTGACAGTTTCACCTATCTTGGGTCCAAATGTAACACGGGATGCGGAGGTGGAGATTTCAGCCGATTGCGAAAGCCAGCCAGGCCTTCGCCCACTCAGGAGCACATGGAAGGCAAAAAAACATAGCAGAAAGATCAAACTGAAAATCTTCAAAGTCAATGTGAATCAGCACCTCCTTACGGATCAGAATCCTGGAAGGATGACCAAAACCATACAGTAACAAGCTTGACGTCTTCCAAAACAGATGCTCAGGGCGCATACTTAACATCTTTTGGCAAATAACATCCAGCAACGAAGAACTCCACGAAGAAATGAAACGAGTCCATCACCACCGCAGGTTCAACGAAGGCCATTGGCGATGGATTGGACATGTGCTCCGCCAGCAACAGCAGACTTTCCAGAGTCGCCCTCCACTACGATGGACTACCAGAGGCCGCAAGAAAACGAGGCCGCCAAAGGAAACTTGAGAAAGAACAGTGGAAAGGGAGATGAAAGGAAAGGGCTGGACATGTCACCTAGAGGGGTTTCAGCCGATCGACATCGGTGGCGGACTCCTGGTTGAGGCCTTATGTGCAACCTGATGCACGAAGAGGAAATAGATAGTAGATAGATGACGGGCAAAGATCTAACTCAAAGCAAAATATAGGAGTCTACTTATAAAAGTGATTTTTCATAATAATGATAGGAATAAAAAAATAAAAATGGTCTCAGAACAATCAACTGTTAGTATTAATACTACAATAATTTTATGATAATCATATTAACACTACTGCAATAGCAAAGTTTAGATCTGTAATAATTTATCTTATACATAGATTTATGTGTACATATTTTGTACACACTTGTTGAGTCAGTTGTACGCAGTTGTATAGTGTGCACTTTAGATATCAGTAGCCAGACATGTACTAAGGACAAAAGACCAGGGATTCAACAGATTTATGGATGCGATTCATGAATCTGCAGTCATATTTGTTGATCTAGGTAAAAATATTCATCAAGTACAACACAATATTTTCTTTGTTAGTGTTACATGTTACTCATGACTAAGTGATTTGCAAGGCTTTCTGTTTGTGGCTAGTCATTACATATTGGAAAAAACCTTTCTTATTCTTGAACTTATGAGTGGGATCCTTTGTCCATGTGGCCTGTTTCCTGTGGGGCGTGATGTTAGGCAAGATTGGTTTAAGTGTCTCTTCCTGTATTCCTGCATGAAGGCATCAGCAATGAAGAAATAAGATTGCTTGATAGTTTGCAGCTGACCAGAGAAAGCTCATATACACATTAGTTTTGGAGAGAAGTTGCACTGTAGTTTCAGATACACTTTGTCCTCACAGTCTGTAGTTTGTAACTCAGATTGTGGTGAACATTGACTGACAGTGGAATGTGGTGAAGCATCTGACTACTTTGTTGACAGTTGTGCATGCTTATAGAAGATCATATGCATTCTCTCCATCATCACCTTCAAGAGTATGCACTCATGCAGATATGAACACATGCAAACACACTTACACACATCTTCCTCCCTCTGTTCTGTTAGATGTTGAACTGGTAGGAAGTAGTGCTTCTGATTTTCTTGATAATGTGTCTTGACTCATAAGAATTTCAAAACTGAGCATGAAGTGCTGTATTATGTCCACTGTGGACCTGATAAAGATAAAACAGAGTGTGTATGTGTGCAACAACCCCAACCATAACAAATGTCGAAGGGGAAGAAAATAAAATTATTGTTGTTCAGCAGAGATAAGGAAGATCATTTCGTGTTTGTGGCTTCTCAAGTGTTCAGGTTGACAGCATTGAGGTTGAAGAACTGAGCGTCATGCTACTCCTAAACTGGGTGGACAGTGGATAGTTATGTATCAAGAAGAACCAGAAGAGAAGAAAAAGGATGCCACTACTTAAACCCAGGTGACCTGCAAGCAGCAGGCAGTCAACTGGATCTTATCAAGTTGAAACATTTTAGACCATCGGATAACTCCGTTGTGTTTGGAGGAGTTATTCTGTCGTGCTCATATCTTGCCTGTCAGTCTTCCACTACCGTTATCAGGTGTTTCAGACCATGTGTTCATCTTTGTGCATACTGTCTTAGACTTGCTGTTTGCTACATCTGAAACATAGGGCTGCTGTACATTACCTAGTGAGAGCAGAGAGGAAGAGTTTTGGGTGGGTTAGGGGTGGGTTATTGAATAGCTTAATAATAATAGGTTTTAAGAGTGTGTCATGTTGTCATAGACTGTTTTTTTTCGAGCCTCTATGAATCTTCCACATAGAGCTGGAATCACTTCATCGAATATTTGATTTTTAGAACTCTTTGTTCAGGCAGTGGTGGGTCAGATTTTTGGGTAAGAGATTGATTTTGATTTCTGTCATAGAGAACAGACTGTTCAGTCCTCTGTCACAAGTACTGCTATGTGTTGTTGGAGGAATTTTTTCCTTGACAAAAAACAAGCCACATTGTTGACATTTTATACAAAAATCACAGGAGACAGTTGTGCTTTAAGTGAAAGGAACATTTTGACCCAACAATATTAATGTCTGCAGTCTCAAGAAATTCTCTGCTTTAAAAGTGGTTTCTGAAGCCTGTTTACAGAAGTAAAGGCAATGTGTTCATTGACCACTTGGTAAGAAGATTGCCAGCTCCTCAAATCATTTTGTATGAATATGTGCAATGTTACAATTTAACAATAGTCCTGCCATTCTGCCTAAGACAAAAGCAGACACTCTGTTCATGTTCTGCAATGAAAAAAATCCAGCTCAGAAGGATGCTGATGAATGATTTGAAATCGGATGGACTAGGCAGAAAAACCTTATTGCATTGCTGGTACGGAATGTGAATACAGTTGTCTATACAATAAGGAAAGCAAAATTATCTGGATAGAAGCAACTCTGCACATCACTTAGTGTCTTTTTTCAATAAGATGTCAACATTTATATGCATATATGCAAGTGCACATCTGCAGATAGTGAACCCTTGGCTTCTGAAGGACTTCTTTCCCCATTGTTTACTGAAACTTCTCCACCATCTAGTCTACAGATTTCTCTTTTGCATAGTTAGTGGTTTGCTTGGTGTGCAGTCTAACCTGATTGTTAAAACTTATTTCAGTTTGCAGGATATGGCTTATCATCTCTCAATTACTTTTTTGGGAAAAAAAGAACCTGCTAGTGTTAAGAGAGCATCTATGGGAGTGGGTAGAGAAATTGATATTTTAACCATTTTTTTTTTCCCAGAAAAAGACCAGATAGGTTAGGAGAGTGATGTGTTAGATATGCTGTGTGGGTATGTCTGGTGACTATGCTGTATGGGTACATCTGGTGACTGTTTATCCTGGGTGGATATGTCTGATTATGCTGTGTGTATATGTCTGGTTAGGGTTATGCTGGGTTTGTTAATACCTGTCATGCGGACATAACATTTTTCAGTTTAGTGGATGTAAAAGGCTCTGGTCTGAGAGCATGGTCTCTGCGGTGGTTCCTTTCTTTGATGGAGGGGGTCAACATATTTTTCCTGGAGACATTCTCATACCTGTGCTAGTCTTGATCAGTCTTGAACAGCAGTCATACCAACATCTGTTAGCTGCTGGCATGAATGCTGAAATGCTGTTATCCTGTTTCAATAAGAACTGGACGTAAGACTTGTGCATCAGTGCTTAATAATTGCACTGAGTTCTGCCAGTGGAGAAAACAGACTGCTTTGAATGTCCTTCATTTTTTTATGTGACTCTCCAGACCAGCCATATGCAGCAAACTAAGGGTGAGACAAACAGTCCAAATGTGCTGCTGGCAGTGCATTGACAGCTGCATATTTTCACCATCTGTGACACACACAACGTTTCGTAACACTTTTTAGCAAATAGCAGCATAAATAAACTTTATTTACAGGATTTTCTTACAAGATTTAATTGTTAGAAACCAGGAGTCCAGGAGGAAAATATTAGTCTCATTAACACTACAATTTAGTAGATTGTGAACAATAGCTGAGTATTTTTAGGCTTTGTCCATTTTTCTTTTTCCACAGCACAGCTTCCCTAGCTTGTGCTGTATTCCAGAAATGCATGTGTAACCAACTTGTGAAAATAAATAAGTTTCAGGGAGGTTCATTAGCTTTTTGTGGTAAGTGTGCATACCCTTAGAGCAGAAGACTGTGGGTTCAAAGTTTGCTTGGACTAGTAGCTAAAAGCCCCTCTGTCTACTCAACAGCAAATTAATGCCTGATGTATTAGGAATGTGGAAGTGGCAGAGCCTGATCTCATTTGCACAAGTTGTATCCTAGACATGCTGAATCACTTATACTTTAGTTCACCACCCCAACAGCCACTACAGGCCATGAGACCTTTAGCCTTTTCAGCCTTTCGGGGAATGAATTATGGATGCTATGTTTATGTGCAAACATACATGGTGATTCAAAGAGTTGAAAGAGCTCATTACTTTCCCTTTTGTTGATGCCAGGATGGAATGTGATAAGTGTACATGTTAGCATAATTACATTGCTTTGATGATGGCAGTAGATTGTGGTAGAATGTTTAGTTTTGGCACAAAGCATTTAGCTTAGTTTCATTTACCACTTGGTAAGATTGCCAGCTCCTCAAATCATTTGTATGAATTGCACACAATTGCAAATTATGCAAACTTAGGTTCATTGTGAGATGAGTTATAGCTCATTAGCACGAATTGTAGACTGGTGACTTGAGCATCATCTGTAGGAATTTCACGTTGTTTTAGGTGTCATTTGTGTGAATTGATGACTGTACACTAATGACCATTTTACCTGTCATTTGTGTGAGTTGTGGCTGTTTTATATGTCGTTTGTATGAATCATACACTGATGACTAAATGTCAGGGAGGAAATGATATATTAAAAGATACACAGACTAATGTAATGGAATTCATCAAAATATACATACACACAGAATACACACAAACTGAGCCACAGCTGCATGTACATTCACATGCACACTTAATGTATGTTCCAAGAGGTTTCTGTTGTATTATCCGTGGTCTGTGACAGAGGTAAGGGAAGCTGAGTCACACGAGGCACAATGTCTTGCTTCAGACATGCTCAACAGAAATAGGAACTCAGGAGCAGACGAACGCTATCGTGTCGGCCAAATAGTAACCGGAATATCATTATTATGTGGACTGGATAATCCACTTAACGAATGGTGTTCTTTGTTCATCGGCTGGGCGGCAGACGATCGTCTGCGACATTAACGCGCTCACCCAGAGTTCATTCCCTTTTCCTGTCATGCGACAAATGGTTGGTCTTTGTTGAGGCCTTCTGGCAGCAGATGGACTTATCACAGGACCAAAATCATTCTGGGCGGAATAGGTCTGCCGTAACGAGATAAAATTGATCTGTCGATGAGATAGGCACTGGTGACAAGGAGAGAAGCTGAGTCACGTTTGTTTCATTGTTTGTCGCTAAGGGAGTAGTCATTGTTCTGCGCTGGGACGTCGTCTGCAATATGTGGCAATGGGAGCGAAAATATTTAAAAAGACCCAAGAAAATGTATTTTGGAAAAACTGATTTTTGTTCTGAAAGTTAGCATACTAACCATAGGTCACCAGTATCGTGCCTCTGTATCAACCTGGCTTAAACCACAAAATCAAGTTCTGAATTCTGACATAAATGTTGTCCGACGTAGGAAGAAGGAAAGAGTTATCGTCAGACACATCTCTTGTATTCTCTTAATGCACCAGCGAAGTCGGGCAGCGTTGAATCTGACAACAATTTACATAAACCATAACACCATTACCACAGAAACAAATCCGAACAAAGGTCGCAGTGTTAGAAGTACTAAAGGCAAGTGATATAACTTGGCCACCATCGGTTTTTCCGTTACGTTACGGAACATAACTTCCTATTGAGAAGTGGCTCGCTGTGCATCAGTGCATGTGTGTGTGTGAGGAGAGGATGATTACAGAAGTACAATTGTTTCATCAGTCCTCGCATTATTTTCGTCCAGTGGTAGAGTGGAAGAGTGATGGCAGCGCTCTGTCAACATCGTGAGGCGCAAGAGTTTGTAAAGCGCTTTGGCTGTTTGTTCCCTGTCCAGTGCTGACTGCCAGTCCGTGATTCACACTGTCGTCCTCGACCCAGACCCAAACACTTAACCCCCTCCACTCTAGTCATTCACCCTGTCTCTTTTGTTTATTTTTCAGTATCTCTTCCGGAAGTTGCCAGTGCATTGCGGCTGACGTCTGAATCCCATTAATTTATTATTGTGAAAGAAACGAGGCTAGAGGCGCACATGCACGGAATCAGTTACTAAAATTTGTGTGTTTTGTACTTGCGTGCGTGTGAATCTGTCTTTTGTGTGTGTGTGTGTTTCTGCGTGCGAGCGTGCGTGTTTTGAGAAGACAGTGATGTTAGAAAGAACAGTCTGATAGAAACACATTTGATTTCTTTATTATTTACTAGTCGGAATATCCGCGTTAGTCTAGCGAAATTGCTAAACAGTTGCCGCAATTGGCTCTACGTAATATAATTTTTTTTCCACTTTGGAACCACAAGTAACATTCTAGAACAGGAACATTAAACATGCTCCAGACCAACGTACACCAACTGTATGTCATGACCAAATCATAGGCGACAGGAGTAGCCCCCCAGATTTCAAGATGTCATTACTAAAGCAGAGTTTGGCGATGGGCGTGCGGGTGTGTAGCGGGTAGCGGTTAATAATTATGCAAAAATACATCGGAAGTCAAGATGCTCGCCAATTTATCAAGAATATTTTTGTCTTTTATGATCAGGGGATGGACTAAGCTCTGTGAGTGTACTTTGCCGCCTTAAACGTTTACACTGTTCACGTACTATTCGGTCACTAATTCGTTGTCTGGAGCTGTCTGCTGGCGTTGGCTAGCATGTGATTCTGTATTACTGGAACTCGTTGTTGGCAGCTGTTTCTCTGCGGTCGCGACAGCGGCTGTGTAAAACCGAGAGACCTTTGTTTCCGTGACGGACGTGTTCTTTTTTCCTGATCAGTTTTGGGGAACACCGCTGCGGCCAGAGACCCGAGTCAGTTGGTTACCAGCGCCGACGAGAGTGACGAAGCATTTAAGCTTAACATGAAAGATGTCGTGCTGATGTCTGGTGTAGAAGGCATGGGATATCTTGCTTGCTGTGCGGCAACTGTAGTTCGATAGTTTGAAGTTGATCGTGGGATTGAGGTGGGTTGGCGTGGGAGTAAAGATATCTCAAACCCTTCGCGTTTGGTCTCCATTGTGTCGTTCTCATAAGCGGGACTGGCGTCTCAAGTGTGCGAACAATGCTGCCAAGCTTTCCGGAACCTGATATCCAAGCCATGAAACGAGGAGAACAAACTGGGGATAAAAGTTTGTTATCCAGCGTATCCAGCTGTCAGGCAAGCCAGATTTGACCCGATAGTAAGCCGAGCGATTGTCGGTAACCAAAACACGGCGACGCTCCGCCTTTCTTTCTCTACCCGTTCCACTCCATAGTCGGGGGTAAGTCTCGGTGGTGCAACGGTTACAGTGCTTGTCACAAATACAGCGAAGATCGGGTGGCCTGGGTTCGGACCTCATCTCAGGCACGCTGTTCTTTCTCGGCATGTAGCAACTGTTTACAGGGTCGGCTGCTTGGCCGTGATTTAAGTGTAGTCGCTTTTATGGGCATAAAACACCAGTTAAAAAATCAGTCTTCGGTCGCCGTGGATGTCAGATGTCAGGGCTATGTGTCAAGTAGATTTTAGTTTGCTGTCCTGTCTCCGGTACTTGCACTGTGTCCACGCCCTGACATTCATCACCCAGAGCCTCACTGCGATGTTCGTAGACAAGGCGCCCCAGGTGTGTGTCTCATATTTCGTCCACTGTGTATATATTTACAGCCCATTTCTCTGCTCGGTGTTGAGCCGAGGGCGCTTGAACAGAAGAGCAGTATGAGAAACAACAGTAGCATAGTTGCAAAATACAAACAACAAAGGGTGCAGGGGGGCTGGGGCTAGTGGAACTACTGTTAAAAGAGGTCAACCTGACAGGACCTGTAGGGTTTATTTTATTTTTTAATGATTAGGTAAAGCTCTGTCCAAGATATTGTTTCAACAAACATGTGAGCACGGCTCTCTTTCCCTGTGATGCACAAACATCATGCGCAGGAGGACCAAATAGGGACATGGTCACGTGTCTAATTACTATATGGTTCTAGCTTCCTGCCAGTGGCCTTGACAACGCAGATGTATCCATGCACTATCTGCTGTTGTTTGTCGGCGTGTACCTCAAAAACAGAAATGGGGGAGAGAATCGCCTGGAAATGGAGAAATAGTATCTCGCACCCTACTAATTCTTTAAAATGAAATCCCCTATGACGTCCATACTAAATCGTAAAGTAGAATATAAAGTAGTGTGTGGAATACTGTGTGACATATTCCGTGAATTCACTGAGTGCTACAGATAGGCGTGGTCGTGTTGCCATCAGGATTTCCTTTCTTATCTGCTCGTCAGAACGGTGCGTGTAAGCACAAACTTATAAATGCTAATGCCGCTACATATGTAGCAGCAATGGTGTAGAGATGAAAATCACTTTGGCGACGAGAGCGGAAACGGATGCGAAGGGTCTTCAGGCCTGATGGCTTCTTGGTAATGGTGTCTTACGCCCACTTGGCAGCTAAGGCCATCTGGTGGTGAGCTAGTTCACCATGTGATCAAGGGGCGCCTCCAGAAAGAGGGATTGCATGTGGCGGGATCTGAACCCATGTTGCCCACTGCCCGGGGGATACTTTACCATTGCGCCACTGGACCGCAACCAGTTCTAATGGATTGTGAGCTGAAAATCCCACCCCAGAAGCGAGGGCTAGTGGAGCGGAACAATCTGCTACCGAGTCCACCCATATTTCAACTGTCATGATGCAGGAGGCCATCAATAAAACCTCCAGATGGGCGACGGACTGGTTTGTGACTATCAACTCAACCACCACCCTCTTCTCCCTCTCAAATACACAACAGACCCTGAAGCTATCAACAACAAAGAGTTACATCAGGAAGGTAACTTGGCATGAAGCTAGACATGAGGATAGTATGCGGTCTACACATCCAGAAGATGGACGGGCCACAAGAAGACTGCAAGTGACCAAGAAACTCTCCGGAACCAAGGGGTGAACCAGAAGCACAACCCTTAAACAGGTCTACACAGGTAACCTTCGCGCGAGCCAAGGCAGCAGGCATGGGGATCATCACAGGTGGACTGAAGACCACGCCCATCCACTCCTGGAGACTACCGTAGTCCAGAGACGAGAAGAGAAGCTTCTGATCCAGCATGAAAAGCTAAAAGGGCTTCCCTCACGTCCCGTCCACCAACATCCACACGATTCCAGCTAGAAGGAACTGTAGAAAGGCAGCTTTAAATCATCACTAGAAACAGCTGACGAGGAACCACAACGACATTATTGCCAGACCCCTGTCCCTCCGCCTGGGAATGATACATCAGAGTTTCAACGCATCGATGGGGATTCACGTCTACACCGATGAATCCTCTAAGGCATCCACCCGTAATGTGGGGTAAGTGAAATCTTCGTGCACTGTCCAGACGGATGGAGCCTCTCATGATCATCACCTGCTGAACTACCGTCGTCCATCTACTCGGGCTGAGCTCACCACCGTTCCGCAAACTGCCAGCATCCAAGCCCATTCCCTCTCATATGTTGTGACTGCATATTCTGTCATCCAGCGTTTGCACCCCTCCAGCTAAATCTTGATTAAGCAGCACTTCAGAAATCAGTTGGAAAACCAACACAACCACCATTTGACGACCAGGTCATCAGCAGACCATCATCTTTCGCTGGGCGCTGCACACTGTCGACTTACTTTCACCTTCTGGTACTGTCACATGATGAGGACTGCCTGCACGAGAAGGGCCCACATACCTCCAAGGTCTGCCTTCTCCACAGACACACAGACAAAGCTTTGGTCTGTAGAAGACACATTGGCAGAGAAACTGTGGGACGTCAAAGCAAATATCAAAAACACACTTCAGTCGATGCTAACAACTGGAAACCTGACGGCCATGTTCCTTGACACGCAGCTGAAGAAAAAAAAAAAAAAAACCCCGACAGCCTGTAATCACATAGATCTCCACCATTGTAACTAGGCCCTGTTGTATGTACATAGACCCCCGCACTTAACGTATCCCCCCGCGTAGTCACGTAGTCCCCACGAACGTCAGGCTGGCTCTGCCGTAGTCACGTATTTTACCTTCATGGCCTAATGGTGATCTACTGTCTTGTGCAGTGATATGCCACTGTGTAGAGACACTCTACCTTGTGTAATAAAAGATCGGAGAGGAAAAGTTGCAGAATCCAAAGTATTATTATTATTATGGTGTCGCAAGATGGGTATATAAGAATGATCAAAGAAAAAGTTAACGGCAGTATGATTGGGACAGATAAGTACATTATCGTGAGGGAGGCAGAGTGCCTTTCACGAGTCTTACCTACCGCCGTGTCCCTCTCAAATTCAGCATCAGAACTTTTCAAAAAATTCCCATCTAACGGTAAGTCTGATAAGTGTTTGATGAGAACATTCTGAGTGTTTATTGCACTCTCTCAACTCTCGGGGGCAATGCAGAAACCTGCCATCCTGGGGAAAAGAAGTGTGTAGTGGTGGTCGGCAAGCAGCTGCTGGTGAAAGGTGTTGAGAAGGGAGTGGGGTAGGTAGGTAGGTGAGGAGTGTCAGGAAAAGTATGACACCATTTTTTGTCCACCTCGCAGGGCGCGTTGCATCATATTTCGTCTTAAATTCTCCAGTAGGGTACAGAGGTTGTAAAGAGGAGTAGGCTATACTACTTGTCGATCTTGTGGGATATTTTGACCTTTAGCACGTAGGCTGTAGTACTAATAGAGGGTTGATAACGCCTGACAGATGACTTGACACGATGGGCCTGCCACCGCCCTCTTTCGCTAGCATGTCGGACACGCGAGTAGCCGGCTTTGACACTTTGGATCATACGGGGGTGAAAAATACAGTATTACCACTGGTGTGGCGTGGGTGTGGTGACGATGAACTGGCGTGACTGGTATTCACAGCGGATACGTACCTAGAGCACCCGACATCCGGCTGACCTATCCCGTCACAGCGCTTTTCTTCCTATATGAATATTTTAAAGTGTGTGTGTGTGTGAGAGAGAGATTCAAGTAGATAATGTCTGTATACACGAACACACGGAAGCATGCATGCACACTGAGGGAGTTTTAAGAAGACTGCAGATAAAAAAGAGCATATCGTAGGTCTGAACACGTTGGGGAAATTCACAGAGAGATCCAGTGAGGGTAAAGATAGGTAAAGAAAACATACTGTAGACCTGTGTATATGTTAAGGAAATTTCATACAGGCCCATACGCGCAAGCACACACACATATGACTAGACCACTGATATAGCAGTGAGCACAATATAGCACTGTATAAATACATTACAACCTGACGAAATGACTGAAAAGCACTGTTGTTTTGTTTTTAAATACTAGTGTTTTCACAAAATTAAACAGTTTTCGGCCTCATTTCAATGATGGTTCACCTTACATGCTTCTCGCGATAATCATCCCTGTTGCCTCGCCCCCCTTTACCTCTTCCTCCGCTTATTACGCGGCTGATTACAGCTGGAATCCCAGTCGGTAGCTGCCGCTCACATCATGCAGTGCGGCTGTGAAAACCAAGAAGGAAGAGTGGTGGAGCATGGGAGAAGGGGAGAGGGCGTGGATGCCCCTCACACTGCCGATAGGAAAAAGAGGCATTCTTGCTCGCGGGCAACGCCAGACTCCCGACTTTCTCTAACCCCTTAACCACCTACCCTCTTCCCAGCCACCCACCCCAGGCGGCCTACATGTTTGTGTCCCCTCGTTTTGCTGCCCGTTACAAACCGGGTGTCGGGTGTAGCTGCGACGTCGTCATCATGTTCAGTCTTGTTCCTGACCACAGCCACGAGCGCGGATCAGTCATGTCTGATTTGGTGTCTCTGGTTAGAGGAGGTCTGGATGTTTTTAGATGTCATTCTGGCAGCAGTGGTGACGAGTCATGGATGCTGTGGGTGTGTCATTGTGACAGCAGTGGTGCTGACTTGATTGTCCAGACCAGTCACAGATGCTGTGTCATTCTGACACCAGTGGTAATCGCGTTTGCCAGAGGAGTGGAGCACAGATCGATACTACCGGTATGATGGATGTCTGCTGCAGATTAGCCTGAAAAATTACCCTAAGTGGTGTGTCATCAGAGAGATGAAGGAATGGACAGAGAGGTAATTAAGCTTCCCTGAGATTTTTTTCCCATCCTCCGCCACTGCAGACGGCAGTTGACTAGGGTGACTTACGATCCGGGTTCTTTCCTCCCACCAGGAAGATTGTTTACTATGAGTGGTTGACAGAGATGGAGGGCAGTTAAAAAGACCCACTTTGTGCGCAAGGATGTTGAACACATCCAAACTATGGGGAATCCCACAATGTGTGTAACCATTGGACATGAAACTGTAAAAACACTGAAAGCTGTCATTATACTGGCATTCTCCTCATACTCTCACCCCTGTGTTTTCCTATTTCCACTCTGACACTCCTTAACACAAACAACAATACACATGCGTGCATACATGTGCACTTCAACTGGCCGCAGATGGACACAGACACCACCAGACATTTGAGCAGTGATGTACGCAGACATCTGATCTCACAAGCGAAACACGTCTGGAAATGTAGACCAAAACTGTGATGATGCAGATATAAATGTTTGCGATCAATGTCAGGGTCTGTGTGGGTAAACCCAGATAACTGAGCAGGAAAGCTTCATACTGCCGCCCGTTTCCAGTCCTAGCTGAGTTTACTAAGGACTAGGGAAGGAATGGCATCAATCAGATTGGTCTTTAGTGACAGTCATGATTCAATGTGGTTATCCATGGTTTTTTACACAACACACACACACGAAGGTGCTGCGCCACCACATGCACCACACTCAATTGCATAGGTACCATTCTTCTCGTTCTATCAGCACCCACTCCACCGGTTTCTTTCATCTGTGAAAGGTCAACAAGGTCACTGAGATGTACTAGAGAGGAAGTGCTGTGAGGGTCATAAAGATGTCATTATCACTTCTGTGTACTAGTGCGGCAGTAGAGTTGTTTGACTAAGGGCTCTGCTTTTGGGCAGCACTGGCTAGAATGTGGGAAGCTCTTGTTAGTACTAGATAATCATATCTTATGCAAAAGTCAGATTAAACTGAATCCGATCTGACTACAGTAAGTCTTGACAGAATCAAATGCACAATGTTCAAGTTCATTGCCTTGTTGCATTCTGCAGAATGATTCAGTGATTGCAGGCAACATTTTGTTTTGATCATCCTTATATTCTTTTATAAAGTCTGAAATTCATTGGTTGATGAATGACATGTTTGACCATATTTTCTGTTTATACTTTTCTGTTATTTTTTCTGTTTTCTTCTCTGTATATATTTTCAGAAATCTGGGGATGTGAAGAGCTGTGGAAATTACTCTGGAAAGCAGTCGTGAGACCTACTGCCATCGTCGTCATCATCATCATCATTACTGCTGGGTCAGCTGACTTAATCACTGCAGTGGTCATGCTTGTGTTCTAGTGTGATCATGCAGAACCAACACATAGTGGCATTGGCAGTAGATGATGACAATTTTTCTTATTTTTCTTCCTAATAAGTGCTATCTGTAGAGATATATATATATCAAGCATCATTATTTGCTATTTAAAGAAAAAGTGTATCCACCTTCACTGTGTTGAAAGAAGGAGGGAGGGAACTGACATCCCCTGCTGTCTATTAAGTTATTTGTCTTAAGCTTTCCTACTTGGATATTGTGACCTTTGACATCATACCAAATCTCAGCTTCAAGCTTGATGCTGTGACCTCTTATTCCTTCATGAAGCCATGCAAAATGTCTCCTAGTACTACACCATGGAATGGTGTTGGGCAGTATGGTTGCAGTTTGTGGGGAGGGATGGGGTTTGTGGAGACAGTTGGTTTTAAGGTGACAAACAGCCGAGGCATTTTGTAGTGGGTAAAGGTGGTTTTTTTAGATATACTTTACAAGTGGAGAGGAACACTTACAGAGAGAGAATTTGTGTGCCTAGGAAGAAGAGTGCATGTGGTGCAGTTCATGGTCATGTGTGTGCTTGCATCAGCAATGTGCATGTGAATTTTTGTGTAATACATTTACAAATAATGTAGATAGGATTGTAAGTACCATGGAGATGATAGGAGCTAGTCATGATTTTCTGTGCACTTCTAAATTTTGATTCAGATTGTCATAATTCTTGTAGAGAAATCTGCTCACAAAAGGGTCAGGTGGATACCCAGGTTAATTTTAAGCTTGTATTGGTCATTAATCTAAAGAGACTCTTTTTTAGTGTCTGTTTCTGTAGTGTCTACGATAATGTGGAAATTTATGGGCTGAAAGTGGTCGGTAAAATGCTTCATTTTGCTGTGAGTAAAAGAAATTTACCTGAGAATTTGGCTTGCAATTACAATGTGTCCTATTCTTTAAATCAAGATAAATTCATGTAACAGCTGTCCTTAACTTAGAGATCCAGTAAAGCAGAAAATATTTTATAACAAAAATGTAATAAATGTATTAGCATGTAAAAAATAAGATACTGACATAGACTATAGCGATTTTTTCTTACTTTTATCTGTTTCACATTTGTGCATATTTGTATGATTGACTACTTGAATATTTGTAAAAGAATGCGTCCAGTGTTGGAGAGTTGGGGTGAGTGCGCATGAATTAATGTTTTCATGCAGTTGCAGTATTGCATGTGCATGTAACATACTAATAACAATATATATTTGCAATTTTGGTGCTTAAAATAATACTGTACAGGTGATGCAGAGATTTGTGGCTTGCCTGCCTGGAAGAAAATCAAAATATTTTCAGGCTGTACAATATGTATTTGTATGTCTGTACAACTGATAAAACTTGGTTGACATGGTTTGAAGATAAGGGAAATTCCTATTTTCATGGATTGCCGTATACCAAAGCCTGCTATTGTTTGTGCTGTCTATTGTTGACATGCAGTTATTTGCTGTGATGGGTGGAAAGGTTCTTTCTTGCATGAGGATTTGATAACTGACCAGGTGAGAATTTGCTGCACTGACCAGGTGAGAGAAGCTGCATGCTATGGCCTGTCTCTTTTGTTCTCATGTAAGATAAGAGAAGATGAGGGTTTTGTTTCCAAACCCAAACAGCCCTTTGCTGTAGTCCTGTTAGCTAGCTCTGCTTCACCAACATGTTCTGCAGACCTCTCACAGCAGAGTTTGCCTATTGGGCTTGTAACCAGCATAATTCTTTCTCTATTTATTTGGTCTTTGCACATTAATGTTAACAGTTACAGATGTTTACATTTAATATAATATAAGTACTTTAAAAGTATGGAATAAATAGCAAAATGAAAGGATTAGGTTGCGTTGTTGCCATGGCATAATATGTATTTCCACTGGTTGTTGGATATGTCCAGTCAGTCATAGTAGGACTGGAGCAAGTGGCAGGGACGACAAGATATAAAGCTAAGCTAGGTACTATATTTTGTGCCATGCATGGAAGTAGTGCAAGTAGACACAAGATGTTGAAGTAAGCTAGGTACTGTAATTGTACCATGGTATGACAGCTTGATGGGTTTTAATTAAATGGTCATTTGACATTTTCGCTTTTGTTTTAATTTATAAGCTTGAAGATCAGTTTATAAAGGTTAAATTATTTCTGGCAGACATTTTGTGCAAGGTTTTGTTGTGTGCAAGGCTGGGGAAAGAGAGCCATCAAGTGCAAAACAGTGAATTGTTAACTCAGCAGATGTGAGGTGAGAGGACTTCCAGATGTGGATTGTGAATAATGTTGGATGTAGATGAAAGTAGGGAACATTGCACTTTGTAAAAAGTATCAATGTCAGCCATACTTTTCTTGCATGTTTTTCTTGAATGCATTAGAATCATTGGATCTTGGGAAATGCTTTATGCCCTTTTACCATAAAGTGCGCATCTTTTTTCTGTTTTCCGAAAATGTTAAAATTGCCATATAATTCTTTTGAAAAATCTTTTCACCTTTTCTTTAAAATGTTTGGATTCATTGTGTTACCTCATCAGGAATGCCAAAAAACATTGTCAATATTTTGATTTTAGTTAGTCATGAATAATTGAACAAATGCAGTTTTCTCTTAGTGGAGTGTTTTGTCTGTTTTGCACTAGATCAGTAGCACTTTGTATACTATTTTTTTACCTTCAGAAAATTGTGGTCATCATCTGATGCCTTCGTCTACATGCCTTGAGAGTAACTGGAGATCATTATTTCTACTTACTATTGTTTTTGTGGGGTGGGAGTCCAGTTTTTGTGCTTTTACACTTTTTGAAGATCAATATTTCTCCTGAATGCGAGGAGCAGTGTTAAAGCCTTTTTGATTTTGTTTTTAATAGTTGTTTTATGGGTGTCCATAGTTGGTTTACACTATATTTTCCTTGATTTTCGTTAAAAAAAATGGAGAGTGAAAGTGTAAATGTGATGGTGACAACCAGTTATAAATACCTTAAGTGATGAAGGTTTCTCAGTCCGAAGTAACAAATGACACTGTACAAGTATAATAAGGCATCCATTTACCCTGTATAAAAATAAAATATTATTAATGATATAACTGAAGACTTATTATGGAAGAGCTTCAGTCTCCATGTTGCTTTGGCAGACGTGTATTGACCACCTTTTTGAGCCAGGTTTTTGTCAAGCCTATACTCAACATTGTTGTGTCTTAGCAGCATGTATGAACATCATGGCAACCACAACAATTAAAAAAAAGAGGAGATGCAGAAAGCTTGGGACTCACATAGTATGGCTGGCTGCATTTTAAAATCCTTGGGTCTCAGTTTTTTTATTCTCAATTCATGGAACATGATCTCAGGCCTTTTAATCTATGTACCTTGTGTGATTTGTTTTTCTCTCTCTGTTTTCATTCATTGTTCGGCTGTACAAAATCTGATCATGGGCAAACAGTGACTGTGTCATATGCTTGACTAGCCAGAAGAGCATTCTCAAATCTGAATGGAAGTTGGATACATTCAGTAACAGACGATCTAGCTCTGATTGCGTGACGCTTTTTGTTGCTAGGTGGTAATTCAGCAATATGGAGCACATAGCAAAGAGGTGCCCCAGTGCGAAGATATTCCATTAGTACACATGCAGAATGAACAATAACACAAGCCAGAAAGTTTTAAACAAGACTTTCTACTTCTATGAGAACATAGAACAGTTTGTTGGGTTTTTTGTTTGTTTCTGATTCACTTCACAAATCTTTGTCCAAATCTTCATTGGTGGGCTGTAATATTTTACTTCTGCTACTTTTGCAACATGAATTGTTTGTTTTCCTGGCTTCCCTGCAATCTGAGATGTGTTGTACTCTCCTCGTGTACCTTTGATATTAAGGAATGATTTGTATTTTTATTTTTACTACATTCATTTACAATAATGATGCCTTTTTATGTGCAGGAAAACTGTACAGAGCAGAAACTGTATAATCAGAAAATATAATTTATTATGCTTTCAGTATCTTGCCTAGTAGTGACCCAGTTTCACTTTTGTAAGTGCATATGACAAGCAAGGCGGGGCAGAAAATAGACTGGTTAAGATGTTGACTCAAACCTTTGTTTTCTTTTGTATGCAATTTTTGTTTTGCCAGTATTTTGTTGGGTACACACTTGATGCGATGTTGTTCACACTGAAAATGGAGCCATGTATTTGTTATAATTTACACACTCTTATTTGTCAGTTTTACAAAAGAAATTTGATATGTGTTTCTGTAAATGCTTTTAGTATGCTGTTTCCCTTGCATCCCACAAGAAGGATCAAGACCCTTGACATTGTCAAGAGTGTGGCAAGTAATGATGTAGAAGGGTTTGTTTGTTTGCTTGCTTTTGGGGAGTGGGGAAGGAGTGCTTTGATTATGAAATGACACTTAATTTTCAACATTGAAAGTAGGTAATAAATGCGTACATTTTTAAAATCCAGAGCGGTGGTGTTTGTTTTCTAGCTTCCCACCCATCATTAAAAAAAAGTACCCCAGGTGTGCTGACTGCCTAATTGTTACAAGAAACAAATGACAGTCTTGGCTAAGTAAAGGCCTCAGACCCGGCATAAATAAGAAGCCTAGATGGTGGCAATAAACTGTGTACAAGGTACTAGATAAATGTTTTGCAGACTGGCTGTAATATGTGTGTGTGTGACAGAGCCCTTTTCTTTCTTGCTGCAGTTTCTTGTTTTCCTGTGTCCTAAGGCTCACAGATATCAAAACTTAAGGTAATCAGATAATATGGTTAGACTTGTCCATGTAGACTTTAAAAAAAAATATATCATCCTTCATAAACAGTAACAGTAAAATTTTACATGATTTTTTGCATCATTTTGATTTTTGATGTACAGAAAAACCATGAAAACTCAAGGTTTTCATTGCTGCTTTATCAACTTTATTTTAAAGCCATGTGGTTAGTGTACTAGATTTTTAAAGCTGGTGACACTATGTTTTCCATGAGAAGAACAGAAAGAACGTGACAAACTATCAAACTTTTTACTGTTGGCAATCATACTTTTTTAAAAACCCCTGGCTTGACCATTGTTCCTGCTGCATATATTTTGACTCCTGATTTATCACACATTAAATTAAAAGATTGCTGATGAGTTGTTGTGGCTCTGTCTTTTCCATCCATGTTCTGCACAAGTTTCTACATGGCAATGAGACTTTTGCGGGAGCATTATTAGCAATGATGATTTTTGTTTTTCATACATTTTAATGTGGCTTGAGCTGTAGAAAATGTAGATGTAAGATTTTGATACATTTTTAAATGCCTTTGTTCTGATTTACGATATCAGCAGATATTATAGCAAGCATTTGAAGACAGACATTGTAGGAACTGAGTTGAAAGAAGTGCTACTGTCTAGCCAATAGAGCAGCTGTGGCATAAGGGAAGTAACTCTCAGTGGCCACAGTCACATTAGATATGCCATCTCTCATGTCCTATGATGTTACAAGAAATATATTTAAAAGTTGTAGTTATTAGTATATATTTAAAAGTAAGCTAAAGTCACTATACTGTCAACATTTCTATTGTGTACTAAACACTTCAAAAGCAGCCCACTTTTTTGTAATGAAGTCTACTTTGGTTGTAACATTTCATTTGTTCCAAAATAGCCTGATTAAAAAAAAAATGAAAGAAGTTTTATTATAAATTTACTTATGTTTGCTATGTTGAACACTAATTACTTATTAAAGATAAGTCATAAAAGAAGCAAAGTATGCAATGCTACTAAGGAAAAGGGAAGAGGGGAATGTTTCTAGAGATAGGAATGACATTTGTACGGCTTAAGTACATAAAGTATACAACAGAAAATATTCAGAGAATGTTATATATTGAATGCTAAAGCATGATTTGCACTAAGATTTCATCAGTCTACAAAGGTTACATTATAGCTGGTAGTTGTTTGTTTTTTTGGCGGGGGGCGGCGAGGATTATTTTATTTTATTTTATTTTAATTTAATTTTAGTTTGGGAATTTAGCATCAAAACTGTTGTAGGTAAATTCCTGTTATGCTTTCTAGCATTGAGATGAATGTATATTCTTGTAAATGGTGTGCAATGGACAAAATGTCTTTGTTTATTTTTGTGATTTGCATTAACCTAAGTAGCTCTTCTACTTTAAAATTTTAGAGTTCACTGCTGAATGTCAACATCCTCAAAGACAGAGTACTTTGAACATTTAGTTGAAAGCTGAAAATATGAAGCAATAATTTATATGATGTATTTCTTGTAATGGGGAAAAAGTGGTGGTGATGGTGAGTGCTGCACTATATTGGTAGGACCAGTCACTTGCTGTGAACAGAAAAATAATCTGAGATTCTACTAAATACTGAATGTGAAGGCTGTAAGCGGGCAATGTTGCTCACTGCATGTTAAAATGCTGAACATATGAAGACCAGTTAAGCGATGTTTATATATCCTCCCTTGTTTGTCCAGAACTGACTTGTTTATGAATGTATGCTGTTCTTTTTTGCAAGCACTGTGTGGTTAAACTGTTAATGTATGCATGCCACTCTCTGTGCTCTGTATAAGAACTGATCTGTACAGGAATTTGTGGTACATGTATTCTGTATTCTGGCTTTGTATGTCTAGTATGAATTTTATATGAAAGTATGCTTGTCTATATGCAGTTCGTTTCTTGGAGTGAACTGTTTATGAATCTTGCTGGTTGTATCTTCGAATGAACTGTACGACAGTATAATGTTCTGTAAGCTCTCTTCCTTGTTTGCTGAGTATTGGAACCACAATGGTCAGCAGCTTTGGAGCTAGTTGTTTCTGTATGTTCACCATGCTTTGAAGCTCATGACATCCTTTAACTGTAATAAACATTTGCATCAGGAAAGTAGCCTAAGAGGTGAGAGAAATATCTTAAATTAGCCCCTGATAACAACCAAAAAAATAAAAAATCCACCTAGCTTAATTGTGCACCTCCTTCATTCCTTCTTCTTTGTTTCTTCTTGCTGGCTATTATTACCTTGATGGTATCAAAGTTTGACAAGATGCATGAATGTAGTTGGAGCTTAAAAATATTTGATCCTGTGTGTAAGCCAGAAAGCTTGTAATTTTGTCACTTTTCTTGTTCGCTTCGAAGCTGTAGCCCAGAAACCTCCGTCGGTTTCTGAGCTTTGGCTTAGAAACGTTGCAGGTAAGAGTAGGTGAAAAGCTACGTGTTGCCATCAGATTTAGAAACATACTAAGCAGTATAACACAACCTGTGTGAGTTGCCATCATGTGCACTAACACTGTAGGAATGTGAATTACAGTTTGGCTTACCATTGCAGTAACAGGTCACTCATAAAAATGATATTGTTCAAGTCGCTGAAATGAAGTTGCAAGATAATAAACATTTCTTTTATGAAATATGTATCTCATTTATTTAATAGTGGCTGCCTGGGAGACTGTTTTCCCATTCTCTCATGAATTTGCATGTGCATCCATTTTTGTATGTCTAAATCTACGTTTTTTGTTCCTGTTTGCATTCTTTAGTAATTGATGAGTTCAGAATGCGGACAGTTTTTCTTTCCTTTGCTACCCCTCAACCTCCATTTCACTTTTAGACACTTTACTGCCAAGTTGTCTTGAAGATATTTCACCAAATGTCTTATCTGCCATTGCAATTGTTTTTTAGGCCTGCCTACTGCTACGCAAAATCCATAGCAGCTATGGATGGGTGTTTGGTGGTTTAGGGATGGTCAGCAAGCACCAAATACCCTTCACACCTCTATAGCTATCTTTTGGGCAGTTGGGAAATTTTAATTAGCTTCTTCTGAGTAATTTCTTGTAATGTCAACTATTTCCTTTGAAAAGAATTTATTAATAATTAGTGGAATACATTCTCTGAAGGTTAGATACTGTAGTGTAGCATTTACATTACTTATCTTTCCATTAAAAAAAGAATTAAGCTATATGAGTAGTATCAGTTCTTTCATGAGATTTCACTTTTGAGTTGTCCCCTGTCTTACTCTGACACAACTGGCAGCTTGATTTATACAATACTGGCAGATAAGCATTCAGAATAACTTCTGTTATCTTAGTAACGAGAAATACAGACAAGATTGAAGATTCTTAGTATTCCCCCCCACGCCACAATCTCTGATACTTCAGTAAATTTTTACAATGCACTTCCCCACTTTAGGCTCAATTACTGTTCAGAAATAAAGTAAAAATACAAATATGTTAATATAGATACAAAATAAGCAGCACATGTGCATCAACTGAAACATTAACAACTATGCAGAGACACATTAACAAGATCTAACAGTCTTCACTTTAGGGGGAGCCAATACTATGCCATATTTTATAAACCACTGAAAAGGGGTTAGATTTAGGGTTAGGAGTGGATTAGTTTTAGGATAAAGATTTGAGTGTTGGGGTTTAGTTGGGTTCTTTAGCTTTAAGGTGTGTAATGGCATTCATAAAAACCCAAGTCATTATGCAAGGCAAAGGACATTGGAACCACATAGGCCTAACTGAAGGGGGCTGCCCAAAACCAGGTCTGCTGGTGAGGTGTTGTTGCGGCCCTCTGCTCCTCAAAGGAGAAACAAGAAATAAACTAAACTGTCATTATGACATAAGCCCTCCTAAAGCTTATGGACATTAGTCCATTGTAGCTAGCTGATCATTTTTACCCGTTACTGACACAGCATTAAGCACCAATAGTGAGCATTCAATCAACCTCTCAAAGTACTTGGTACATATGAAGCATGAATACTACCCTTTAGGTACTTAAGATTGTGTTAAATGTGCTTATAAGGTCCTTGGAATCAGTCCTGATACAATACTACCCCTGTAGGTACTTAAAATTGTGTTAAATGTATTTATATAAGGTCCTTACTTGGCATCAGCCCTGATACCTGTGAACCCTACCTGGGACAAAAACAATGAATGACCATTCTCTAGTCTATGAGGGAGATAGGGTAACCTGACAGGAGCTATCCGGATATGTCGTATACGTTAATCTCTTGAATAAAACTTTTGTAATAATTATAAATTAGTAAAACTTTCTCACTAAATAACAACCACGATGAAGCGTCTGGCTGGTGAAAAAATGACGACTCGGTCAGCAGTCTTTCGAAAGATGGAACAAACTCGCATATTTGCCTCCCTAGGGAAAGTAATTCAGTCATCGACATTTTGGGGATAGCGTCCCTTGCTTTACAAACCAAGGGGTACAATTCTGACGGTCACGTTTTTCAGTTATAGAAGGTAGCCTCCCTTTGGCCATAGATGACTGATTACAAGTGACAATGCTTGCATATGATTGCGTATGTGTGTGTGATGGAGAGAGCAATTTGAAATTGAAAAAAAAAAAAATATTTAAATGCCGAAATCAACAACGACTTCTCTGGCAGTCTGGGGTCTTATATCTGTGACCATTTGATCGTAAGTATTTTGACCATGGCTCTTGAAAGCTAACAGTCACTGCAGTCATCATTCGAAGTCACTTTGACAGCGAAAGTAAAGATCGACGACAAAAATCAGGATTTTTTTGTTTTTGTTTTCCTTTTTTTTTTCTTATTTTTCTCTCTACCCCACCTTTTTTTTTTGATGAAACAATGAGGACACTCTTGTCTTAAGCAAGTTGTCGCCATTAGGTATTGTCAGTCAATTGCTATAATTATCATAAAAATATCTGACACAAACTTCAAGTTTATGTCAACAGTCGGATTGCCATCATCTGTGTTTGTGTGTGTTTTATTGGTCTCTTAAAATCTTACGGTCGACTGTCACAGGCCCTGCAAAACTGACTGAAGAATTCTCGGAGGACCGGACACACCAGAGGTTTTGTTCCCTTTTGATGCAAATTGTGTTTATCGTTGACGGCAAGTTCAGGAGCCAAGGGAGGGACCACAATTGTCGTAAGACGATGGATGGGGGATTGGAAGAGAGTGAGAGGGGGGTAATGGTGACATGTCGCCAAGCTGGCGACAAAAGCAGCGACAGGGTAACGAACAAGCGCTTCGCTGCTCCCGGGGTAATGGGGCGCGAAAAAGCGGTCATCTTCAATATTCATGATCCGTACGCCGAGGATAAATACACGCACGAGCTGCCGGGCGCACGCCAAGGGCCGTAGCCCAGTAGGTGTCGTCTGCTCGAGCCCGCTCGACGCCGGCCTGGCTTTCGGGGTGTTTTGTGTCGGCCCCACCTCCAGCTGAGCTCGTCCAGTGCAGAGGGAACAGTTTAATGAAAGAAAAACAAGAGATCCGTTGCCAGCACATCATCCCGCCTGCACGACGGGAAGGAGCTGGGCGGAGTGGGGCTCTGATCTCTGGTGTCTCCGACTGTTTGAGTTCCGTCAAGATCCGGGGTAGAAGGGTCTTCCCTACACAAAACGTGGGCGCCAACACCCAGCGTAGGTCGCCATTCACAAAGCCTTGACAACTGGATCTATGGACTATAATATTGTCCATGTTGTCATATCTATAGTATTTCGGGATATTTAACCCATCCAGGCAGTCTCGCGTTTTGTGGGATTTTTTTTCTGCGGTGGTTTTGTGCGTGTGTGTGAGGGTAGGGGAGGCTTTTAGGGTGGGTGGGTGATGGATGCTGTAGATGGTGATGTTTTTCATTTGAATTGTGTCGTTGTGATCGGGTATGTAGACGTTGGTTCCAGTGACAATTGTGCACATAGAATGCAGAGGAAATTCGTTTCAAAAGTAATTTCTTTACCGGACACCGCAGATTCAGTTCCGAGTTCTTTCTAACAGTGTTATAGTTTACATACATTTAGAGAATGTTTATAGTACACAAGAAAAAAAAGTGTGAATTCAATAAATCTACGCTTTCAACTTTTTTTTTAAAAAAAGAGGAAACGAATATTTTTCATAAATATAATTTTCAATCTGATGTAATACACATAACAATGCTTACACGTAAAATTTAATGATAATAATTCACTTACCTGGTTAACAATAGGTTTAATAGACTTTGATATTTTAGTTTGATGACAATACAACTCGTGATGTTGTCAGTGTATGTGTGTGTGTTGTGGTGGGTGTGCGCGCGCGTGTATGTATGTGTGTATGATGCAATCTCTATGCATCCAACCACCAGGACATGAAGTGTTCCGGGTGCGTCACGCCGTAGACTGCAAGGCGCGACGTAGGTACATCACGTACCCAGAGGTGGAACTCCCGCTGTCAGCATTGTGCACCGCCGTCACATGCCAATGAAGCGTGACCGCCGCTCACTCTTACTCTCACTCTTTGTACCCAGCATCTTACCCCGATACCCCTCCGATGGGATTCGGGGTGCAGCAAGCGCCTCCCATCTTTTGTCGGACGACAATCCGTCTTTGTCGCGCGGGCGAGCTCCATGTCGCAGAGGTGCTGCGCACGTCGCCGGCGGCAACAGCTCCATCAGCGGCGGGCTCGACGACCCCACGGTAATCGCATTAGCACGCCCGCCGCGCGACACACTCTCCCTCTCGCCAGGGTCCGGCGCTCGCCAGCGCCGACATCGGACACGCTTGGCTGGCCACTGGAGGGTGGGCTGGCGCGAGACGGTGTCTTTGTGAGGGAGTGTGGGGGTGGGGTCACGAGGGTGGAGGTGTGAGAATGAGGGTAAGGGACAGACTGATCGTTTGACCGTGGCAGCAGACGACCATTTGTCATGTTCGTTACAGCTAGTTAAATCAGGGTGATCACAGCTGGACAAGGCTACGGACTTGTGATTCCGTCTGGGTCATGTAGTGCTCTTTTTCTTTTTTCTTTTTCCAACCGTTGGTTCCAGCGATTATCCTCCTAAATATAAAGGTCATGACTTATTAAAAACTGTTAGTATTTATTTTTTAAAGAATCCGAACATTTACTCATGTCCTTTAAGGGATAGGTGTTCTTTATACTCAGTGTAAGTCTGTAATCATTGTAATAATCGTAATCTTTTCTTGCGAATGGCAGCGCTTTGTAGTCCTTTCTCATTAGGTTATTTTTGGCATGACAAATGTGACATGTCTAATTTCGTTTTTCTTTGTGGCATTTGTCACTACGCTGCCCCTGGCATGACATGTGCGGGTATTTGTCATACCGTTAGACAATGACTGGTTATCGCGCTGGTTACGGGATAACGAGGGCGGTAGAAGGAACGGTTGACTTTTGAATCGCCGAGTTAACCACAGGAGGCGCTAGGCAATGGCAGCCCGGATGTTTGGGAGGGGAAGGAGGAGAAGGACGGATGATGGAGTAGAGTCAGTAGACGAATGTCATTGGTTTCGGTTCATCAGAGTCGGTGGAGGAGTAAGAGAGGGACAGGGAGGTGTGAAAGCCGATGTCTGTCTCCGTGTACTGTCTTTCTTTCATGATTCTTTTCCATTTGTATCGAAATCTGTATAATAATCTGTTTATGAGGTCTGCTTGTATGACAGAAAACATAGGCCATTATCCATAATCCTTTTTTCAGAGAATATATATATAAAAACCGTATACGCAAATAAACATTTGAATTTAAAGACTAAGTAAAGAAATTAAAGTAAAAGCAATTAAAGACTACTTGAGGTTAAAGATTAAAGTTGTTAGTGCAGAGCGGATTGAACATGCCAGGATTATTGTACAGGGCCGCCGAGAGCCAGACCGGGCCCCGGGACAGACGACCTCTCCGGGCCCCTTGTACTTGTAATCGTACATTATTTTCCCAGTATATAATGTTTAATTTGTATTCTACAGACTTGAAACTCAACTTCTCCATGTGTAATGCTTGGGTGTTCTGTCCTTAGACCTTTCTTTATAAGAAAAAGAAAAGGAGAAGAAGAAGAAAAAAAATCCACTGACCAAGGCCGGGCCCCCTTGACAGCCGCGGGCCCGGGTACACCAGACCCTCCTGTCCCCCCCCTCTCGTCAGGCCTGTTATTGTATAAGGTTGAATATTAGCACATCGATGTATTCAAAATAATTTACTTTAGCAATGCCAAGGCTCATATGCCAAGTCAAAGACCCTTGTGGCGCAGCAAGCCACAGGCTGTTGGGAATGAGCACCTGGCTCCAGGGAGGGTTGGGGAAGGTAGTGCAGTGAGGAGAAAAAAGTTGGTCCTGAGAAAAGTGAGGTTTCCAACACCTTTCTCCCCAACGACTCTAGTAAGGTTAGGGGAGGACATTTTCTGCTTTGTTTATTTATTCGTTTGTTTGTTTTGGATTCACTGGTAGGAAAGATTGCCCTGGAAAAATTATACGTTAAACAGATTTTGACATACACAATCTGTGTTTAATAATCTTTGAGTAAAAAACAGTTATTACAGTTTAATCCTTATTGCCATTCTTTTGTTTGCTACCCCGATATATAATCAATGGGTTTTTTTCGCCGTTCTATTGTTTCCTTTTCTTTCTATCGTGTACTCTGACAATACTGCTTGTCACCACCGAAAGATCTATCGCAGAAGCCACGTGACCTAAAATGGCGTCCCACTGGGCAGGGAGCTGACGGACATTGATCGCAACGCCGATAGAGTCGTGCCGCTGAAAATCTTCATCGGATCTCGCACCGATATCTCACTGGCGCGAGGCCTATCGAGAGGCAGGTCGCCAGTAAAATTGTTAATGTGTCAGTCCGTTGGCATGCCCGTACGTAAGCGTGTCCTCGCAATCAATCTCGCATCTTGTTCTCCTCGCCGGCAGCTGCGGAGGCTGCCAGCCCCCACACTGTCGCTGCCAGATATCCCTTCCCCTCCCGAAAGTCCCTTTTCCTCCTGTGCAAGGGGAAGAATAACTCGAGCCGGCGGCCCTGAGCAAGCGAGGCGTGACGGACAAAACACGCGTCATAGGAGCTGCGGTATTGACGCTCCAAATCTCGCGCGCCACGCGGCGAACTTCGTGACATATTTTATAAAGCAGGCCGCTCATTAACTGTCTTAACTCCTCTCCAGGGGCTTCTGTCCTCCCAGCTTAGATCACGACTGTGATGGCAGCCTCCAGGCACACGTGAAAGATGGCTGGCATCGCACGTGCAAAAATCAGACCTGCAGAAAGCAGCGTTTTGTTGTACATGAGAAGCGTATTCTCAGGGTTTTTGTTTTTTTTTTTATTTTTCCCCCCTCTACCCCTTCTCCCTCCTTGCTACTGGTCGTTGCCGTAATCCTGCTGATACCGCGGCTATTTTCTTGCAGGATGCCCCCATACAAACTAAAATCCCAGGCGGAAGATTCATTTTGCAGGCAGCCAATGGGAAGCCAGGGAACGAATGCGCCAACCGTCTGCGCTTGTGCACATGCACATGCGTCAATGCTGCCCAGCGACTTCTGGTCACGTGTCGTAACGATGCGAGATTCTCTTTCCCTCTCTGTTTTCACGGGGATATTTGTCGTGCACAATGCCACATTGCTGGAATCTTTCCTGACAGCATGAGTTTTAGATGAATTCAATTAAATGTAGCGCTGTCAAGACTTCGAACAATGTGAAAGTTCGTCAGACACAGTTTAAAAAAAAAACAAAAAAAAAAAAACCAACAAAAAAACACAAAACAACCAACCAACAAACCAACAAGAAAACAACTAAACAAACAAAACAAAACAAACAGTGCAGGTGTCTGAAGAAAGCTGGCCCCAACACCAAAAAAGAAAGGCCAGATAGCTCCCAGATCTCAGGATTAGAAGTTCAAAACAAGAATCTTTAAAAGGGAAAGTGTTTCCACCTTGCGGTAATTTCTACTGTGAAGGGAAGCGAGGAAGCAGTAGAGTCCGGAGGAGATCGAGTGTCTGGAGGAGAACCCTTTGACCTTTGAGCTCGTGTCTCCGTCTCTAAAGTGAAAAAAGTTTGAAGAACTGCATGGCACGATTGTTATTGTTCTGATAACAAACATTGGGTGCACTGTACTGGACAACAACGTCTTCGTAACCGACAATAATCGCCAGATGTTGCAGACAACACATCGTTTTCTACAAGCTGTGCGAGAAAGTGTAACGAATCCACGATTATTTATGAGGTGCACAATCTGGAACTGACGTCCACGGTCTCAACCCCAAAAATGGAGACAAAAAACGTAAAAAAAAAAACAACAATAAAACATTTTTTTTAAAAGAGAAAACTTTTCCAGCAAGTGCAAAATAAAAATATCTAGATTATCTTGCCCAGCCAGAGAAACGAACTGGCTTTACACGTGACCGTCGGCGATCCAGAGAAGACGAGAAGGTTGGTGAATTGAAACAGAGATAAAACTCCGCTTTACTAGAGTCAAGTCACGACATGGATAACACGATCCCTTTCGTAATACAACTATAAATCATCTTCCTTTATTTTCGGCGTTGACATTAAGTTTTAAAGAATGGTTAAAGACTGCCGACATAAGTCGTATCATCGCGTTTGTAATGTTTGACATAAATTAAAGTCTGACGCCCTATGAATACGTCACAAGGTACCCGCGATTAGGGCAACAGGCTGTATCCTAACGCAGTTGAAGTGTCAGTCAGGAGCCAGTGGACAGGTGTGGAAGTGGCTTAGATTTCTGTAATTAGTTAATCATGAATAGCCTCGTGTTCGCAGAACTCCTTTTTCTAGAACTGTCATGGCAAGTTATGGTTGTGAAGAGACTTCGTGACCCATGAACCTGAAATCATTCAATGGTAGGTTGACACAAGAAGAAGAAAACAAAAAAGAATAAAAAAGGATTGTGATAGGATGTATTATTTTCTCGTCATGCCAGCCCGATGAGTATTTGAGTGAAAAGTAAAATTGTGATATTAAGGACCATCATTCAATAATTCTTGAGATCCTTTGTGGACCCTAAGCCCGTTATGATTAAACTAAAACATGATGTCTGCAATGTTGTAGTCAAAGAAAGTATTGAAATTATATATTACCTTTAAGTTAATGACTTCTACGAAGGACGCTCGCAGTGAGATATATACATATAGATAAATACAATACACCACGGCAATTTCACACATGCTTGACAACAACATAACAAATAATCATAGACTTAAATGGATTAGTCAAACGGGTGAAGTGATTTCAAATAAACTTTTCTACTTGTAGCATTAATATTAATAAACACATGCTTTTCAACAATCAATAGTGTTTGCTCGGCGATAACAGTCATGAATGAAAGTCATCATTATTACTAGAAACAACAATCACTTACTGAAACAGCTTCTGAAAGATTTTGTTTACATTTGCTACAACCTTAATGTGAGAAGCAAATCAGTTTTAAACTATCCATTCAATTAACTGACGGTTTTCTTTCTCGCGAAATCGTACAGACAAGCTCAACAATCTTACGTTCAGCACAGAGGATTTATTACTGCACATATTTATATACATAGACATGAGAGTTCATTGTACAACAGACTGCTAGCATCACTGTTATCATTTGCACACAATATGTACTGACACAGTGACTAAGACTTCTATAAATAACAAAAAGTGTCTGATCAGAGGGAGACAACCTCCATGAATTGTGGCCCCCGCCCAGTTGCGAAAGACAGAAAGTGTTCGTCTGCAAATGAGAGCAGAGAGCTCTGTGAATTATGTAGCACGGTACTACTAATTGGTTGCGGGCGGAAGGCGGGTTCACCTGTCGCGTTGATCAGAGTGCCGTACCATACACCTGTTTGTTCAGCGTTAAACGGGCTACCATACAGGTTTGGGGAACAAACGAAAGCAGATGAGAAGAGCACATATCTTATTGGTCGCTCCAAGATGACATCATCATCCATACAGACCCCTCCACGACTTTTGACAATCGGAGTTTTTAACTCACTAAACTCAAACCTTTCACGTGACCAGAACGAAGTATATACATTGGTTGTATAAATTATATACACATGGCGGCGGGGGTGCTCGCGAGAGGGCTTAAAACTAAAAAAGTTAGTTCTTTGAAATAAGAAAAACCCATACCATTATTTCTTATCCTCTAACTCTATTTTCAATTCGAAAACAGTTTCTCCCTTTTCTGGATTCTTTTCCTTACTTAAAATTTTACATTTTGGGTCACGTGGTCTGTTCTGTTGACACTGTGGCCCCTCTATGGGGCGCATTCCTCTCTTTGCTTGTGTGTGTTCCTAATTTAGTCATTTATTTATTTGTAGGAAGGTGAAGGTGATTTGAACTGGACACCAATTGTTTCTGATACCTCCTGGCTACATCAGATTACTACATCAGCATGAAGAATTTTGCAAAAATTCCGGCATTTTAACTGTTAAGGTTAAATGTCGCGTGGCGCGATAGTCTCTCGCTCTGAATAATTACAACACTCGGGTAGAATTCGTCATCGAGGAAGGACATTTTGAAATACACATTCCTGTTATTTTTATGTTTATTTTAAAATCCTTCACACTTCTATGAGGATGAATTTAAACAATACTTTGTAGCTTTGCCCTGTTTATATTTAATAAAGTCCTCTTAATGATCCGACATTAATTATCCTAATGGCGATTCATGAGCCGACCACAAACAAGCACACGAACCCCTACCATGCACAATTTGCCTGTACAACCCAAATTACATGGCAGTTAAACATGTCTGAAATCTGATTGCATCACGCAAATCCGGTAATCGAAAGGTCAATGCTAGTGAGATGACCAGTGCACGTAGAGGAGTTGTAGGACTGTGGCCTGACTTCCCAATCCACCAATCGCATCTCAGAAGCAGGCCACACAGACTCAGCTGCAAATGTTCCAGGACATTCGCTCGATCCCTTTCTGTTTCCATGCCACTACGCCGACGCCCGTACCTACTGTATAGTTCATCTGTGTCCACAGCGACATCTGTACAAGATCGCTGCTCTTGGTTTTCTCTCCCGAGAAGGATTTCATTTCCTGTAGAGTTGTAACCCTAATACAAGTTTTGTAAACATCTGTCGTCCGCACCTCGCCGACATGTTGGGTCCTGTTGCTATGCGACTGAAGTTGGGGCTGACACACGCTAAGTATGAAGTCCAACCCAGAGGAATTCATTATATGGTCTGAATACGAAGAGCACGCAAGCAAACAAATAAACAAACAAACATCACACACACTTTCTCAGTCTTTTTCCTTCTCCTCACACTGTCTACCTTTATACTTCCTTTCGATCGACACAGTCCTTCTCCACAGTGCAGAGATCCTTCATGTCACTCTCTATTGTCACTGACACTGACATGACGTCAGCAAGGCTTGACGCGGACTGTGCTGACGAAGTGTCATCTAGAACTTTCTGTGTATGAGTAGTGAGTACTCACACATCACAAGCAGACGATCCAGGATCCCAGACTAAACGCCCCCAGCTCATGGTTCTTCGCCATCGTGGATGCTAAGAGCTTCTCTCATTGTTGAGCTTCCCACCAGATCTTACCACACCTCCCCAGTGGCCTCGCTCTAGGTACGGTCGCAGACAGACAAGAACAATATTGACATCATTGGTTACTCCGCTGTTCACTCAGCTCATTGAGTACATCTGCTAGTGCTCTGATCAAGCAGTCCATTCATGACTCTCACTCTCATAATGTCCCATCAATTATTTCTTACTAAGACAAGAACGATACGCATGTCGATCTTGTGCATATCTCGAATGAAGAAGAAGAATGATGGCCGAACTCGCTGGCGATTTCAACAAGCAAATATCACAATAACATTCAGCAATATAAACCAAACCAACCGTAATTGTTAGAGAGATTCTAACGCCGTAGCAACACTTTAGTCGTCAGCGATGGCCTGTCTGATCAGCTCCTCCATGCGCTCTTCACCTCCTCACATTACTGCCCAGCACAAAACGAGAAGACTTCGCTGTGCGCACTGCAGCGCCGCATGCTCTTGCCTCCTCTCTCGCAACTCGTTAACCGCTCTCTCACCAGGCAACAGAGCTAGATGCTCGTTTTCCTCGAACCCGAGTCGTGAGCGACATTCACAGTAACCTCCATGCACATCAACTGTTATCAATCGCCTAGTATGGGACTGTGTTATATTTCTTTTCTTATCGCTCTTCGTTCTCTCTGCGCGTGGCCGTGAAATATCACACTGAAATCTCTCCGTCTTCGCTAGCTCGAATACTCCTGCCGCCTGCCATCGCAGTCAGCTCATTCTCACAGCTGCGCGCGATTCCGTCACATAGCGTCAAGCTGACGTCATCATACTTAGCCGCACGACTGCACCGTGGCCGCCTCCAGCGTTACCCTCTTCTAAGTGGGCTGGATTGCCACGTAGCTCGCCAGACGGAGCACAGCGAACTCCTATCGCACGCTTTGCACGACACGGTAGCGCGCCATGATCTAGACGAGCGCCTTGCGCAGAAGCGGCCTCCGGGCCGCAGTAGAGCATCGTTAGCCGTAATTGGTAGTGGAACAGCCAAATGACCTGCAGCTGCTCGCGCCACCGACAGCTCTATGTCTGCGAATCGAGGACCCCAGCCAGCACATCAGCAGCTATGCCGGCACACCTGTGCATCGTCAGCATGCTGACGCTTTTGCAGTTGCTATGAAGACCTACGTCAGAGTGCATCTAGCGCTCACGCGCAAGCATGGCTCGGCAGAGATTCTTGCGCCGCCGCTCTTAGCCCCTACAAAATGCTCGGTAGAGGCGTCCGGCCCACCGCGAGTTATTGCGCAGGACACCAGCGTCCTCCCGCTTCAGAGCACTGACCCAGCTCGCCTTGGCCGGCCACCGGCGTTGCAGCGGTGCGGGACTTAGGTCGAGTCGTCGCATGAGTCTCTGCATGGGCCGATTGGCTGCGGGGTAGCTGTGCGAAAATAGGCCGCCTGCATGCGCCGCGCTAGTCTCTTCGACGAACAATGGAGACGCGGAGACGAATACACATACTAGACCGGCAGAATGCCTTCTCTCCCTTCAGTCTGATTGTGTTGCTTAGATGCTGCTCGTCAGGCGTGCGTGACGCGAGTTCTTGCTTGCTTCCGTTGGTGCGCCATAGGCGTTTTCTGCAGGCTTCCATGTTTGTTCCCATTTAGCCGCCAGCAGCTGGTGTGCCAGAAGGCAAGAGGTCTCTCGCCACACGAGCCGAAGACTGGTCCTAGAACAATCGTGCACAGCGAGCAACGCTGGGCAGAAGCTCTGCACAGCCAGGATGCCTTGCCGTACCGCGGTAAGCTGACGGAGCGAGCGTCGTGCTACAAGACCAGACCCGGCGTGGAATCTGAAGCGCCACAAGTCCATTGGCCAAACTGGCCCGCCTTGCCCGTACTGCGTATGCGACAACTCCGCAGGCTCTGTTCCGAAGCAGTCAGGCGTGGACGCCCCAATGCCTGGCCAGCAGCTCTTGAGGTTGCGACAGCTGTCATCGAAACCTGCCGCGACACCATACATGGCTGGCTGCATATTGCACTCGTGACCTCGACCACGTCACCGCCCTTCACTGCACCGTGCCCACCCCCGCAACCACTTCAACAGTCCATTTACTGCAGAGCGCCAGGAGCCAGAGCGCCTGCTAGAATGGAGAATGCGCCCTGCAAGGTTCGGGGAGATAATCCAGCTCGCAGCCGCTTGGTACGCTGGGAGCCTTAAATCAACGGCCTGCAACCTGACATCAATGTCATCAGTAAAAAATACTACTAATTATCATAAAGACAATTGCGATTTTGCGTGGACGAGTAAGGTCGTGGAAGCTTTTGTGAACTCACGTCCAATTTTTAAGATTAGCATAGTAATTTTTTTAAAATACTGTATAATTGCGTGTTCTTATACCGTTTAATTCTTTTGCTAACATTTTAATTATTGTCTTATAATCATTTTACTTTAAACTTTGTTTTAATGTTTCTTATTCTTTCTCTTTGTTATTTATTGTTTTATTTCTTTCTAAAGATTGCGCTTGTGTTTTTCCAGTTGCAAATATATACATTATTTTTCTTCCTGTTTACTGCTGTAGAAACAACAAAATCTGTGAATAAGAAACAACAAAAATCTTTATAGCCATACACTCGGCTAGTAACAAGTAACGCCTTAGGAAGCAAAGTAAAGAACAGCTAGGCAGGAGAGACTGAACTGAATACGCATTCTGGATAAAGCCCCCGGATGAAGGAGAATGAGACACTAAGCGGTTAAGACTGCCTTCAAGCTGCGTGATCCAAGTGCTGGCGCTCGTGTTTTAAGTGTTTAAAATCCTTTTGCTATATGCTGCCACCCATTTACAGAACAGAACGCCCCTCGCTGGCCCTGCACACCTCCCGAACAAGAGAGACAGCGCTCTCTGTGCAAATCGTGATACCAGAATTGCGCTATCTCTTACTCCGACAGAACCAACCCAACAAAAGCGTTATAAAGAAGCCGAATCGACGTGCAGCCCTCTTCTGAAGCGCGGGGCGAGTGTATTATCTACACATTTATTTATCACCTTATAGCACTCTCTTCTCTCTCTATCTATCCCCTTTTTATTATTATTATTGTTTGCTTTCCCAGCTTTACGAGAATAGATGTGTTCATGGCAGGTTTAACGGCATGTGCTCTATGCTGTGTCACTCATATGACAATAATAAGGATGCATGAAGAAAGAAAGACAGAAGAGAAAAAAGTGAGAAGAAAGAAGGATTTAAGGCCCTGAGAAGCACATCCGCCCAGGACAACAATCCGCTTCGGCCACTATCAACGAACATGGCGCACAAGAGGCATCGTGTTCGCCACGTCGGTTTACACGTGCACGGCTATGCGCCGCCACGGCGCCAGCACAGCCGTACACGTTCGCGCGTAACGTCATCACGTGTGTCCTACCCTAAACGTCCCGTCAGTTCACCACATCGCTCGCTGATCAAGCCCCCGTACTGACGCAGCCGCGGGAGCGCACTATCACATCCATCTACTGTCGCCCCCCTAACAATCTCCTCGAGGCCGTTCTCTACTTTTTCTTGTACCTGATAAGCCCAACTTTTGCCCGCCAACCAGCCGCATAGCGAATAAAGCCTTGGGTTGCGGCACGTCATGGAAGCTGACAGAGCCCCTCATTTTCACCCCAGCGTTAAACCAACTAAACAAACAAACGAAAAAAACAGAGACACTGATAACTAAACGACAAAACATAACAGACGAAATACAGAGAACAAGAAGGGAGAAAGAACCGTACAAAGATATGGACAGAATGGGAGAGAGAACCGGGAAGGAGCCCCCGGAGTCGGCGACAGAGCGTGAGAGACAGATTGGCCATGCTGGGTCATCTATGAAGAATGTGGTGGTGATGAGAGATTGTCCAAGCAGATCCGGGGAGAGTAGCGTTCCTGCCTCTGTCTGTATGCGTTATCTCCGGGTGGGTGGGAGTGGAACGCGGGGTAGGTGGGTGGGGTGGCATGTTCGAGGCGCGAGCAAAACAGAAACTTGCTTCTAAGGCGGATGGATAGAGATATCAGCGTTTTAGAATAACGAGCGTGAGCAGGACGCAAGGTGGGACAATGCAGCTAGGAAAGTCTGCAGAAACCGGATTCCAAAAAACGGTTCTCGTAGAGCGTGCTGGGAAGCGTTACACCTTTCATCCCTACCCGCTTTTCCTAGCCAAAGCCAGAAACACCCGAAAATGTCGGTGTGGTGGCGACGAGGAGTGCCATAAGAGGGGATGAGATCAAATAATAAGCACTTGACATCGTATGAGTGTAAAGTCCATCTGGCGATGAGAAAAACCTTGCCCTCGTGAAATTGATGACAACGTCACTTTTGCAGTCATCGTCCTGACAGTGGAGCCGTCGCTCATCAGAGAAAACAGAACAGCGTACAGGCGGTTGCTTAGTGCTTGTAAGGTTGTTGCTGTTTGAATTTAATTTGTTGTTTGCTTTGTTTGCTTTGTTTCGTTCTTAGGTTCCGCTTTAAGCCCCCAGCATGCAGAGACAACCCCCCCCATTCATTACATACACCCGCTTGCAACACCCATAGCATATGGCCTTAGGGCTTTAGAAGCACAAATGCTCAAGAAAGAAACAAAAGAAGCAAAAAGAAAGAAAACAGCAAAGAAACATAACAAAGAAAAAACTGATGAGAGAGAAAAAAAATAGCCAGAAAGAGAAAGAAGAGAAACAGAGAAGAAGAGCTGAGTGAGTTGCAGAAGGGCATCGGTGCGCTCGGGTGTGGCGACAATCGCATTGGTGAGATAGTGCGAGTGAGCTACTCTGAGGCCCGCGTCAGTCTCTCACGTTAGCCAGAAGATCGCGGCGCGAGCGCGGGGGGAGGAGGGACGAGATCCAGTGCGCGTCGCGAGAGTGTGTGAGAGTCAATAACCCAGTCATATTCGGCACGACTCACAGAACTACCAACTTCTGCTTTCGGGTGCGTGGATGTCGCGGTCGGCTCGAGCCTGTCACGAGGGGTGAGCGGGTCGCTACCGTCGGAGCGGGGCGCCGGGGGCGGCTGCATGGAGCCGCTGATTGTGAGAGAGACAGGCTGCGGCGTGGCGTGGGAGAGGAGTGGATCGACGCGCACATTTGAGTGCGCGTCGAGAAACTATCATTAGAGCACGTGTCGAGCTATTGCTTATTAATGTCCGTATCTAGCTCCATAAAACAAGCTCAGCGTGCCATGCGAGGCCGCCTATTAGTGCTGCCTAATGTCTGTACAAGACAGATACAGCACTCTTAGTCCTAGGAGGCAGAGCAACATGTCTCGCATACGGTGGCGATGCCAAGCCCTATTAATCATCAACAGTACAAAAAAGAGAACGTCGAGTTATAGAATCGATATACCATTTTCCTACGACACCGTAATTCTTTGTTACTTTATGGTTAACTTTGTAACGTCAATCTAATGCATCTACCTGTTTGCAACATGTGCAGATTATGTACACACTATGTTGCTCTGAGAGGAGCTTGACAAGAAAAGCACAACACGAATTACGAGTTACTAACCTCGGAAATTCTTCTCTGCCGCAGCAAGACTTCTGGAGAAGACAGGCGAAGCTAAGTGTAGCCCGATAATGAAAGAAGGAAATCTGGAAGACAGCACATAAGAAAGCTTGATGTCCCGCCCTTTTGCCCCGTGTGTAGAGAAGAGCGTGCGGCGCTGGTCGAGGAAGGCGCGCTCGCGAGCGCGCCGGCGCGCGCGGCGGCGGTCGTGAAGTTTATTGTAAATTGGTAAATGCCCAAGTTGATTATGGAATGGCATCTGGCTCGTGAGCAATATCTTTGGGCTGAGTTGGTGAGTGAGGAGCGAGGATGAGTGAGCCAGTGAGCGATTTACATACTAAAGGCGCTCACCGCGCTCTAACGCGACGGAGGCGAGAGTCGATGAGAGTACCACAGTCCTCTCTCCTTACTTCTGCGTGCGGTGGGGACAGAAGGTAGAGAGAGGTGAACGGAGCGGGATGAGAGGTGTGCGCAGGACGAGCGCGGATTGAGCGAGCGAGAAGAGGGTGCGAGCGAGTACGCGAGCGAGAGAGCGTTAAGTGCCATCCGGCAAAGGAAGGAGGGGAGAGAGGGGGAGATGCAGAGCGTGTGAGCCGGGCTGTGGCGGTGTGCGGGAGGAGTCTGGGTGAGTGCGTTGGCGCGGGCGCGTTGCAGCTGGTGGTGCATGTAGCACGACCTGGAGGTGGCCACCGCGACAGCAGCCCGGCAGGGGGGGATCCACTAGGCTGGGTACGTATCCTGGTATGAAGCTGGGGCGATGTAGAGCGCACAAAGTAGGTGGATATATAGCTATCTCAGCTCTGAAATGTGCACGCTCCCTGAGCTCGCGCACTCGAGATGACACTCGGCGGCTCCACCCTGTGGTGCGATTGCTCCATGAATGGCTGAATGAGAGAGGAGGAGGGAGGGCTGCTCATGTGAGAAGGGGGGTCCACATGCGTGTATCGTGAGTCGTGTCCAAACTATCATAACCTCTCTACTCTCGATAACAATAATGACTGTATATTATAAATCACGCCCCCGACCGCTTGCGCGCAGTCCACTCTCACAATCGGACGGGGGGTGTCATCACTGAGGTCCGTGCTTAAAATTATGCTACTGAGGAGTCGTGAGGCGCGCGAGTGCGCGTCTCGACGCGCTCCTATCTCTCACCCTATATCTTCACTCACCTATCCACCACAGACCGTCTCTGTGCCTGTGTTGGTGCTGTTCCGAGCGGGATGCGATGCAGAATGCATTGGTTTGCCGCCTCCGGTGATGGCGCCGAAGCGCGGTGCTCGAGTCCTCTATCTCACTACGTCTCGGTGCGCTCGAGTGCTCTCTGATATAGTAGCAAGATGCGTGTGACTGTGTACCTTGCGCATCAAAGGTGCACAGTATGGCTCTCTTGCAGAGTGCCGACGACGGCGATAAACTTATGTCGGGAGCAGGGCGGAGACAGGGCGTGGCGGCGCGCGGGGGTAGGTGGGGGCGGCGGGGCGAGGCAGGGAGCAGGGCCGGCCGCGACGGGGTGGCATAGCAGGGTAATGCGACGTGTACACCTGCCAAGAATAAACTACCGACGTTCTATCAGCACTAGCGCGTGTGTGGAAGGGGTCCAGGAGTGCGTGTGGTGGGGTAGTGAAGTGTGGGGGGTTGGCGCGATGGGGCCGGTTTCGGTAGTTGTGGGAGCGGAGGGCCTTCGTTGGAGGTGAGCTGAGTGTGCTCCGGATTGGACGGCCTGAATGAGCCGGATGGAGGGTGGAGAGACAACGAATGAGAGGAGATAGGAAAAGCGTGTGATTGGGGGGGAGGAGGGCGTGGTGAGCGGCGTGTGACCTGCGAGCGTGAAAAGACACCTATGTGAAATAAAGAGTTTTTTAAGACAAAGTACAAAAGCTATTTACCAAAGCTCTGTAAGTAATAATACTACAGAGCAGAAAAATTAGTATTCATTCAATGGCTACAGATGCTTACCCGGTAGTATTTATCTATACACTAAATCTGAGCAAAAATAAACTCGTTCGAAATCCCCTGCTTTGCCATAACTATTTTTCTGTCAACTGTGACATTTAGCATTTAAGTTGCCCGTCTGCTTCAATATAAACTGTCCACCGAGCGCTACTACATGGAACACCCAGGGAAATTACTTTCTAAGCCGAAGAACGCTGAACAAGCTGCAGTCAATCAGACTACGCATGATGAGCAAAAAAATTATTTAAAAAAAATATACAAAGCTTCAATAAAAGAGAAATAAACACTTTAGTCATAATAGAAACAAAGGACCCGTACAGCTCAAAAAACCTCTATCCCGCCCTGTTCTGCCCATATTGCCCTAAAAGATCAAAACTTTATATAAAAAAAATAAATAAAAATGCGATGAGCGTCAGAGAAGAAAAGAAAGAAAGAAAAAAAAGCAGTGTGTGCCTGCTGTTCGCTGTGAGAACCAGAAGATATAGGCACAAAAATAAAATTGACCGCGCAGAGACATATTATCTAGGCCAATAGCGACTCATATGTTTTCATTTCCCCCTTTCTCCATCCCCACCAGAAATTATGAAATGCTCAAGGCCTGTTTTTCTTCTATATCGGTGCGCGTCGGTGACGTAACGGCTATTGCCTGCCCCTGGCAACTGTCCCCGGCGATGCCCACGGAGCCCTCAAGACAGCAATATGGTTAACAACGATTCAGCGCAGCGAAGGACGCAACGGTTGTCAGGCAGCATGACTTGAGCATGCTGCGACGACACAACACTGCGGCGTCTCTGTTGGGTGATATAGCGATAGGTTGAGGGTGATGCTTTGTTGATTGTGGAATGTGGAGATGATAATGTCTGGTACAAGAGCGTGGAAAGTTCTTCTCCAAAATTTCTTTTACACTTGAATACTATATCACCAAGCGCTCGACTTCAGAATCTCTGCCTGTCTTTGGTTACTGGTGTGTATCGGCTGGATCATTCGTTAGAATCTGCTTTCGCTCTCTCTCACTCAATAACTACCATGAAAAGAAAAACGCAGAGAAAAATTAACGCTTCATTCTCCCCTTTTCTTCTTTCACCCGAAAGAAAACTCTCACTTCACTCCTTCTCAACCCCCAGCGTTTTCAAGAGCAAATAATCTCTCTACAACTAAAAGAAATCCATATAGAAACATATGGAAAACTTGACTGATTCTAATTTTGACCCTGACTGTATTGTAAGATTTGCAATTTTTTTCAAAATTTAAACGGTGAAAAAAACACTGATTTCTCCGTAGTTCATTCACAACTATCGACAGAGAGTTTAATTTATAATCAAGTTGAACGCTCGAACATCCCAAAAACACCATCTATGGCGTTATCTGTACATCAGATATAACAAGACCACAGCACACCCACCAAAAGAAAATTGTTCCGACTGTGTTTAAAGATCAACCGGAAAGTCGAAATACCTAGTGTGTCATGAATAAGCCATCGTAATGTAATGTAAGAACCACTCCATTACTCAGAGATCAACAACAAATGTTTGCCGGATCCCGCCATCACCATCATCCCTCCATAATAGGTAATCACATTTGTTACAACAAAACACCCCCAAATCGAATGACATTCGAAAAAAATATCATTTAAGCATTAACACGTAAGTGTATCAGTTACTCACAGAAAAAAAAAAATAATACAATCACACTGAAAGCAAAAAGCTCTCACTATCCTTTCATTATTTTTTTTTAATGAATACATAATTATACGGTTCACAAAACTACTTACAGAGGCACATGATCAGTTCCATTGATTAGCTTGAAACAAAACAGGAGATACAGCATTCTTTTTCGTCTCAATACTATTACAACTTTTTTCCGTATTGAAATGGTTATTTGTTTGGTGTAGTTTTTAAAAAAGAACTCAATAACTCCAATATCTGCTATAAAAAAAAACACAGTAGAATATTTTCCCTCAGAAACTAACTGATAATTATCCACAGAGTCATGATTATTATATCAACATC